>NC_081408.1:510078534-510098577 GCF_030272615.1 Cryptomeria japonica
TATATTATTGTAGTGCACTTGATTCTTTACAATTTATTTTTTTTTAAAATTGTATTTTCAATTGTTATGGTGCAAGTTATGTTAATGTATAGATAGCTTCGGTAAGATAAATGATTGAATGAGAGATAAATGAAGTCTCTCATTCAATCATTTATCATATCAATTATTAAAATGAATAAACTCAAGCATTCAATTGATAAACATTCCTTCTATATTAACTATTCATTATCATAGTATCCAAATTTGATAATCTATTCGTATTCACCTATTGACAAATCGAGTTAACTCTTGCAAATAAGACTTAATGATTATCGGTTAGACTATCGTTTAATATTGAGATTAGTCAATGTTTGTACGGATTAAATATCGAGTAATATATTAAACTCACACCGATTATATCGGGTGTTAAGGATAGTGTTAATATAACACCATTTGGCATACACCAATTATATCGGGTGTTAAAGACAATGTTAATATAACCATGCACCACCGATAATTATTTCGGGTGTTAATATAACCATGCACCACCGATAATTATCGGGTGTTTGAATATGCATCGGTTGGTAAATAAAACACCATGAACCATTATCATGAGGGGGCATGATCAAGTGATGTCTTGATTGGCCATGTCCAAAAGACATGGCCAGTCAAGGCATCGCTTGACCGTACCCAACCCACTATATATGCCAAATGAAATGTGTGAGAATGGACATTAAAATTTATAAATGCTCCTCCTCTCCTACCACATAAAAGAAGACAATCAGATTTATATAATAATTCAGTAATAGATAAAACAAAATATTAAAGTAGAATATAACTTGCATATTGAATGTAAATTGAACATTATTTACATGGTATCAGAGCTATAGTTAAATCGAACCTGAGGCTGTTCAATTTTACGTAAAATTCAAATCAAGTATATATTCAACATCACAATCCTATCAATGGCTAGCGCTATCAGATTTGAAGCAGTGATAACTTTAAGAAACTCCCTTGTAAAAAAAGATATAAAATGTTGGCGAATATTTATTTATTTTGGATAAAAAATAATAATTTTTATTGGCGAATCTTTCATTTTTTAAAAGAAAAATATTAATTTTATTAGCGAATTTTTTTACGTCAAATTTTTGTGGTAGATAATCTTGGCGAATCTTAGAAAATAATACAAGTATGAATTAATTACTATTGCAAATAATTTCATTTAAAAGAAAAATCTTATACAAAAGTAGAGACCTAAGGTGGAAATCATTAATGAGCTTAAAGGGTAGACACTACTTTATTTAGTTACTACCATTAATTTAAATTAATCTAATAGCCCTATTTGTATCTTGTCTAATAAAATATACTTAAAATTTGTAATACTCATGGGGCCCAAAATTGTTTTTATACCATTGATTTCCATTGAGGTCAACAATTGAAAAGCAACTCAACCCCATGAGCATTACAACTTGTAGGTATAATTTACCTCATGGAATGCAGTGATAGTCATTAGATTATATTTTGAACCAATGGTGGCAACTAAAGAATGTTGATAAAACCCTAAATAACTAATAATTATGATGTATTATTGGCGAATTAATTTAATTTTTTACAATAAATTATAAATTTTTGGCGAATTTGATCCAATCATGTATAGAATATTTTGGTGAATCTTTGAGTTCAAATATTTAATAAAATAAATTCTATGCCGATTTAAATAAGACTAAAATAAAATTTTGTAAAACTATGGCGATTTAGGTCACCTTAAAACTTGAACTATTAGCCAAATTTTGATTTTTAAATTTTAAAAAATAGCCAATTGGCGAATATTAGCCACTAAAAAAATCACTGATTTGAAGACAGACTCGCAGGGGGTGACGACTTCTCTGCATGGAAATTCAGAATTCAAATGATTCTCAAAGAAAATAGAATTGAATCACTTGTAAAGACTGAAACTAAAGAACCCGAGACTGAACCTAACAAAGCAATTTGGAGGGAAGGAAATGATAAGGCTATCAAAATCATAGTTGACGGGGTAAGGAACAACATTATGCCCATTATAAGGAAACATGAAACAACTTTCAACATGTTCAAAGCACTTGAAGAGGCCTTTGAGATATCCAATGCCAGTAGAACCTTGGCTCTAAAAAGAGAGGTAAATCACATAGCCATGTTAAAAGGAGAATCAGTCAATGCCTACTTCATGCAAATATCTAGCTTAAGGGATGAACTGGCAACCCTTGGATATGAGATCCAAAGCAAAGAATTAACCCTCATTGCTCTAGATGGGTTGCCTAGCATCTGGGAAACATTCGTCCAAGGCATCAGTGCAAGGGACAACTTCCCTAAATTCGATAGGCTAAAGGCTGACTGTCTCCAAGAGGAATTAAGGCAAAATAAGAAAGGGATCAAACAGAAGAATGTAGATGAAGACCTACAAGTTCTAAATACGAACTCAAACAAGAAAGGCAAGCAGAAGCAATTTAGGAAGAGAAAAGGTCCTCACAACAAGAACTCCTTCAAGAAGGATCTCTCTCAAATTCAGTGTTACAGATGTGGCAAATTTGGGCACTATGTTGCCAAATGTCCAGAAAGAGCTAAACAAGCCACATTTGTCAAATCAGGAAAATCCAAAAGGGAAGAGGACTCCGAGAAGTATGTGCTCTATTCAGCACTCACAAATCAAGCATCAAACAAAGTGAACTCCTGGGTAATCGACAGTGGCTCATCCAGACACATCACAGGATTCAGAGAAGTACTAGACTCCATGAAAGAGGAGAATGATGAGGAGGTAACCATCGGAGATGACTCTACACACCCTATCAAAGGAGTTGGGAACTACACCATCAAACTAAAGTCAAGTGTATCATTACAACTTAGAGGAGTGCTATATGTTCCAGGCATTAAGATGAATCTAGTCTCAATATCAGCACTGGAGGACAACAAATATAGAGTGACCTTAATGGACAACAAAGTATTGGCTTGGTCGAAGAACTCATCCATCAAGAAAGCTAAAAAAATTGGTCAAAGACAAGGCTACTTGTATGAGCTATGCACAGAGCCCAACTTAGCCCTAATTCATGAAACTACAGATGCCAATGAAATCTGGCATAGAAGACTAGGCCATCTAAATATGAGAGATTTATCATCAATGGGAGACATTGCCACAGGTCTACTTAAGCTAAAACAATATCATTTAGAGGCATGCACAGGATCTGCCCTGGGTAAAACTACTAAAGGTGTTTTCAGAGTAGTACTAGGAAAACAAGTAAAATCTTAGAGTTAGTTCATTCTGATGTATGTGGACCAATGTTGGTAAATTCATTGGGGGAATTTCTATATTATGTAATATTTGTTGATGACTACTCTAGGAAAACTTGGATCTACTTTTTGAAATGTAAAGAATCAGAAGATATCCTTAATAGGTTTAAAGAATTCAAATCACTAATAGAGAACTACTCAGGAAACAAAATTAAAACCCTAAGAACTGATAATGGGGGGGGAATACACATCAGAATTATTTAAAGAGTTTTGTAAAAATTCAAGGATTAAGAGGGAGTTAACAATACCTTACAACCCTCAACAAAATGGGATAGCAGAAAGAAAAAAATAGGACAATCGTTGAAGTTGCCAAAGCTATGATTCTTGATCAGAATCTAAATATCAATCTTTGGGTAGAAGCAACTAGCACTATTGTATATATTCAAAACAGATGTCCTCACTCTCATCTTGAAGATAAGACCCCTGAGGAAGTCTTTACTAAATCAAAACCGGATATAAGCCACCTTAGGATTTTTGGATGCCCTGTCTATATTCATGTACCTAAGGAGAAAAGATTAAAATTAGAGCCTTCTGGAAAAAAGGGAATCTTTGTTGGATATAGTGAAACCTCCAAAGCGTACAGGATATATATACCTTATCAAAAGAATATTGAACTAAGTAGGGATGTGATCTTTGAAGAAAACTTAGCCTTCAAAAGAGCCCAAAGCTCTCTAGATCCTGAAGTCTATATCCCCACCCCTAGCTTAGATAGAGATCCTACTCCTGAGCTTCAAAGGGAGAATCCTGAGGAAACTATGAGTGAAACACAAAGTCCACCTAGAGAAAACCTCAAGAAAAGACCACTATGGGCCACCAAAACCATAGAAGAAGCTCAGAAATTTGTTGATCCTTTAGGAACCTTTAGAGAAAGCAAAAGGCCTAATAAATTCACTAGCTATGTTGCCCTTATGAATAATCTCTCTAAAGTTGAACCAAACAATGTATCAGATGCACTTGAACATCAAGTATGGAAGGATGCCATGTCTGAAGAGTGTCAGTCCATTATGAAAAATGATGTTTGGGAGATTGTTCCTAGGCCAACTAAGAAATCTGTGGTTTCATCTAAATGACTTTTTAAGATCAAACATGCTGCAGATGGCAGTATTGAAAAACACAAGGCCAGATTTGTAGCTAGAGGGTTCTCACAAAGGGAAGGAATAGATTATGAAGAAATATTTGCACATGTTGCCAGATATACATCAGTAAGAGTTGTATTAGCCATTGCAACAACAAAGGGTGGAAGGTACACCAAATGGATGTTAAGACAAATTTTCTAAATGGTGAGATCTCAGAAGAAGTCTACCTAGAGCAAACTGAAGGTTTTGAAATTCATGATGCAGAGTCTCATGTGTGTAGACTCAAGAAAGCTCTCTATGGGCTCAAACAGGCTCCCAGGGCCTGGTATGAAAGAATTGACACCTATCTCTCAGGGCTAGGCTTCTCCAAAAATGATGCAGATCCTAATCTCTACTACAAAAGAAATAAAGGTGATATGCTAATATTGATTTTATAAGTTGATGATTTATTAATCACAGGAAATGATCACCTTATAGATCAGTGCAAAAATGATCTATCCAAAGAATTTGATATGAAGGACTTAGGACTCCTTCATTACTTCCTAGGATTGGAAGTATGATAGAATTCTGACAACATTATACTAAACCAAGGAAAGTACACCTTGGATATTTTGAAGAGATTCAGAATGCTAAACTGTAGACCCATGACCTCTCCTATGGAAACCAATTTACATAAACTTAAAGAAGCAACAACAAAGTCACCACCCACTGATCCTACTCAATATAGACAGATGATTGGGTCCCTGATGTACCTGGTAAATACAAGACCAGATATATGTTATACAGTTAATGCTCTAAGTCAGTTTATGTGTGAACCAAAGGAGATACACCTGGTTGCAGTAAAACACACTATGAGATACCTACAAGGTACCCTAAACCTTGGTCTCAAATATGAGAAAGTTGATATAGACCTACATGGATTCACAGATTTAGATTGGGCTGGAAGTGTGATAGACATGAAAAGCACTTCAGGGTGTTGCTTCAATCTAGGTTCAACCATGATATCTTGGATCAACAGGAAGCAGTCTTTAGTAGCTCAAAGCTCCACTGAGGCATAATACATTGCAACTTCTATGGCTGCCCGAGAGGCAGTATGGCTTAGGAATTTGCTTGTGGAGTTGTTTGGAGAACCTATGAAACCTACTACTATACACTGTGACAACCAGAGCTACATAAAGCTCTCAGTAAATCCAGTGTTTCATGACAGATCTAAGCATATTGAGATTCCATACCACTATGTGTGAGATATGGTAGACAGGAATGCAATCCAACTAGAATATGTTTGTACAAGAGATCAAACTGCAGATATTCTGACCAAACCGCTTTCCAGAGTGAAGGTTGATCACTTCAGAAAAGGTTTAGGTATGATAGAAAGGTAATTTTCTTTGTAATCTGTATTTGAATATCTATAATATGTTTAATGTGTAAACCTCTTTCTCATGATAGGACATCTCTGGATTTTATGCCCTGGGCTCATATCTAAGAGATGACGATCTCTCAAGATAATGAACACTTGTATGGAGACATTATAAGGTGAAGATCTTATAATGTCCAAACCAGTTATCATGTTGGATCTCTGGTGGATCATAGATGAAGCCATGACTGTGTTATGGTAAAACATTCATATGAAGTGTTAGTGCACTTATCATAACTTGGATAAAGGGGAGAATTGAATATTTTCTCATATGATTATCCTTAAGTATTATGTGATTAAGTAATATTGGTATCATGTGCTGAGGTTATATCCTGTCATCACAAGACTAATGCGATAGACATTTTGTATCACATGGTTAGGTGATACTTCATATCTCGTGAGTAGATGATATGATCCCCTAGAAAATTAAAATATGTAAAGGAATGCTAACCATCAGTTGAATTATGATGCTTGATACACTACTCTCATTTATCTTACCTAACTAAGAGGGAGTGTTAATGTATAGATAGCCTCGGTAAGATAAATGAATGAATGAGAGATAAATGAAGTCTCTCATTCAATTATTTATCATATCGATTATTAAAATGAATAAACTCAAGCATTCAATTGATAAACATTCCTTCTATATTAACTATTCATTATCACAGTATCCAAATTTGATAATATATTTGTATTCACCGATTGACAAATCGAGTTAACTCTTGCAAATAAGACTTAATGATTATCGGTTAGACTATCATTTAATATTGAGATTAGTCTATGTTTGCATTGATTAAATATCGGGTAATATATTAAAATCACACCAATTAAATATCGGGTGTTAAGGATAGTGTTAATATAACACCGTTTGGCATACACTGATTATATCAGGTGTTAAAGATTATGTTAATATAACCATGCACCACCGATAATTATCAGGTGTTTGAATATGCATTGGTTGGTAAATAAAACTCCATGCACCATTATCATGAGGGGGCACGATCAAGTGATGTCTTGATCAGCCATGTCCAAAAGACATGGTCGGTCAAGGCATCGCTTGACCGTACCGAGCCCACTATATATGCCAAATGAAATGTGTGAGAATGGACATTGAAATTTATAAATGCTCCTCCTCTCCTGCCACATAAAAGAAGACAATCAGATTTATATAATAATTCAGTAATAGATAAAACAAAATATTAAAGTAGAATATAACTTGCATATTGAATGTAAATTGAATATCATTTACAAGTTATGCTTCACGCACAAACATGTACCTGATTTTCAGGATGTGCTCGATTGGAAAAATCATAAAATAAAAAATACTCAACAAAAAATTACAAAAAATACACAACTTCTAGTGCTCACTCTTAACTATCTTTCTACCAAAGGATTTGTCAAAATACTAAATCTAACTATGACTTTTTTGATGCGCACGCCAGACACTATGTTATGTTTATAAGAAAAATCAAGGTCTATTTTTCGTGCGCAAAGGATTTGACCCCCTTAATCTTATCCAATTTTGAAAAAAATTAGTAGTTTGGAAACTATATTCAGAGTACTACAATCTTTGTTCTTTGAGTATCTTCATATCTTGAGTGGATGGCTCTGAACTTTCTCCTCCAAGTTTAGGTTTACCCAATTTCAGAAGAAGAAGAAAAGTGTCCACTTATAGCCCCCTTTTTGCACACCATCTTGGTGCACTTACACACCTGCCACATAGGATGCCACCTCACCAAAAGGTGCCATAAGTTGATAACACAAAATATGAAGCTAGCAACTAGAATAAAATGTTTGTGCATCAAATAATCAAATAAATCATCAATTATGGCTCTAAGGTTGAGACACCTTATTCCCAACAACAACATCCAAACTATTAGGGCTAAACACAATTTTTTTTATATTACCATCATTGAAGTTGAAACACACCATGCTAGGGTACGATTGAGGTAATCTTCCAAATAAGACACTATTTATCCTCTTTTCTTGGACTTCAACTTAAAATATATCTTGAACCTAGAGTTTCATGGTTAAATTTTACAAGTGGGGATGTGATTACATATTTTGACAAGCAACTAGTAAAATTTTGGAGGTCACTAGGTGCATGTACACATCCGTTCCCAATAGCAATGAGTAACAATGCCCAAAAGTCAAAGTTTTGATGTATTGAGCTAAAATGCACTCAAGAACATTTTACTAGCCTTCTAAACCCTTTCTAGTATCAACTCTAACATTTTTCAAGTTTATCTTGACTTTATTTTCCACTTTCTTTTATATAGATTATGTTCACCTTTAGTTTTCATTTCTCAATTCTTGAACTTTCTTTTATACATTAGAAATTTAATATTTTTTTATTCTTTATTTTTTGTTATAATTTGATTTATACATTAGTAAATGTAACAAAAACAAAAATCAGCTATCTTTTAGGTAAAATAATTAGGATACCTTAACTTTTCTTTCAATAGAGAAAATAATAGCAATAATCAAAACACAAAAGAGGATTCTCTCATAACTGCTAGATTTTTTATAAGATTTTTAAAATAGTGAATATTATATCTAAAACTAAAACGCTAAATCCAAAGACTAGGAGGGTAGTGATCAAATAATTCTTACATTATTAAAGTCCAAATCCAAGTAGGAAATAAATAATGCAAGAATAAACACTCAAGAGTGAATCCAAAACCTAATAAGGTATGGAACAAATGTATAACAATAAAAAAAATGTCATTTCTAAAATCCTAAAAGAAGAAGGAATAAACCTTGGGGGTATAAGAAAGTTAGGTTTGCCATTTTATGGAAGGGAAAATTCACACTCACATAAATAATCTAGGAGCTAATTAAATAAATGAAAGCATTGATATAAACAATTAACCTAGATAAAATAACTAAGATTGATTAAAACAATTATTAAAACAAAATTAGTGAAATTAAATGTTGAAATCAGTTTCAATATAATGCATGGATACTTACCTATGAATTTGATGAAGATGTAATTTATTAGATCCTAAGAACCCATTCATCATGATGTCTTAATTTTGGAACCCCATAAATTACTATAACTAACGTGTAGTTCTAGTTGTGGACCGTCTTGGTTCACTTATGTGCTTGTGAAGGTGATCTATGCATGCGCACAAACCTAAACTTGGTGCATACACCTTAACCTTTAACTCACAAATTTGATTTGATAAAAAATTGTTGTCTAAAAGTTATTCGCCTTTATGTATATGCTTTGAGTCTTCATAAGGGTTGTCAATGTTTAGAACACCTTTGGAGAATTTGAAGAATTGCAAGGTTCACTTTATATTCTTAGTCTAACCTTTGGATGGATTGATTCAATGATGATGAACCAAGGTTGAGAACTAGCAAGCATGCAATATGTACCTAGGATGATAATATAAATATTTTTTTATCAATTTGCAAAATTGAATTCTAAACATGCTTAATTAGAACTATATCTTAGATGATTCTTTTGAATTATGGTTAGTCTTTGAATAATATCATATTGGTGTGTGATTTGAAATAAGTTGTGTTTTAATTGGCTACTTATGAATAGCAAGAAAGAGAAATGTGGGTTCAAACTAAGATTCAAATTTAAAGATTTGGTGTTTAATTCATGACTACAAAAATGATATAGATAAATTCTACACTTGCATATTTAAATTAGGATGGTGAATGATTATATATATATATATATATATATATATATATATATATATATATATATATATATATATATATATATATATATATATATATATATATATATATATATATATATATATATATATAAACCATGTGAATGATTTTGTGATGGATAAATGCTAGGATATATTTATTTTCAAACATATACATAAAATGTACCATCTTATATGCACTAGCACTATTCAATATGTAAAAGATAATAAAAGTGAGCCCCAAATAAAAGGGAAGAAAGGTATAGTATGTAATTTAACCCATTATAACTCTTGTGTTAGCTTTATTCACCAATAGCTAAGTCAACTCTACCTATAACACCTCCAAGTTTTGTTACTAATGCTAGAAATCACATTGAAAAGAAGACCACATAATAGTTTGACAAAAACATCAATCCAAAGTGAGTTGTAAAGCATAAAGTTAAACATCTAATAAAAAATACAAACATGTCATCTTTCACCAACTTTTTCCAAAATGTTATACCAATCCTTCTCATACTCCACTAAAGTCTTCATCTCAATGTTAGATCTTCTCACCAAATATTATACTGATTTTATATAGAAATAACCTCAAAATTTGGTAAGTCTCTACACTTATCATGAAAAATCTGACTTCTAATTATATTTTATTTTTCTATTTAATAAAATATTAATATTTTTTTTTCAAAAAGATTAGACTATATAAATATTCACATATATACTCTTTTTAACTAAATTATGATATGATTTGAAAGTGATTTGGACAAAAAAAAAATCAAATCCACATTTTTCCTTGATAGTGAGTAGACATTTGTGAAGGTTGAATCTAGTTAGAAAGTGATTTTGACCTTAAAAAAATGGTTTGCCTGTCCACCCTTACTCCCATACTTTAATGGATAAGACCATTGGGAAAAGTATGAAATTCTTATTAAAAGATTTTGATTCACATTAACTTGTTTCTACCTTGCACTTTACATAGAAGAGTGAAAAAGATTGGATGGTCTCTCGCATTCCAAAGATAGAATGGATATTATGTGCCACAAAAGAATCCTATGTTTATCAAATACAAACGTACATGCCAATGTCAATCTACGCGCCTATTTTAAAATTGGCGCGAACACGGCCGCCTATTTTCCCGCCAAAACTCTGGCGCAAATTATACCCGCACGCACCGCCCTATCAACTAGTTGTACTCATTCATTCCAAATTGTTTGGAACTATATGCCGTTCTCTGCACCAGTTATTTGAATGTACGGCTATGACATTTTTTAACTTTTCTGTTAAATTAAAATTTTGGAGGAGCGTGTAAGGATTTTATATAAATTTATGTTTAGTATTGGTTATTTCATTCTTAATCGTTCAGCATTGATGGTGAACCTTTTTTCTTATTGAAGATTTTATTTCATTTATAAAGTTCGTTTTGTTATTTTTTAATGAGAGTTTGATTTTATGTTGGTATCTTTTTTATTTAGAGTGTGAGAGAACAATTGGTTGGTCGCGATATGACATAATATCACTTTCATAATTAATGATGGTCAATCTCAATTATAGAAAGTTGAGCATCTAGCCTGCGATATGACATAATATCACTTTCATAATTAATGATGGTCAATCTCAATTATAGAAAGTTGAGCGTCTAGCCTACTCTCACTGGTCGAGGATGAAGAAATAAAGAATGTTGTGGTGGGTAGAGGTTAGTGGGGAAAGACATCAAGTGGATACCAAACAAGAAAGCTTAAATAACACACTCTAAGTTTTGGATTGTTCAAGTGACTCATCTAAAATCATGATCATTTTTCTAGTAGGACCCAACTATTAGTATGAAATCATGATCACTTTTCTAGTAGGACCCATCTATTAGTGTGATTTTATAGGAGCCACTTAAGTAAGTCAAAACTTTGAATGTGATGTTTAAACAAAAATGTACCAAACCATTAGCGGGTAGAGAAAGACTATCTATATGGAGGATCAACCACTCCAATTAGAAGGTGATAGACTAAGAATCTATCATGTCAAATTATATCTACATGCATTGCCCTAGCAACTAGTTGTATTGATTCATTCCAAACTATTTGAAACTAGCCTACATCATTGTGTACACCAATTTTTCGAATGTTTGAATATGACATTACTTGACTTTTCTAACTATTTAAATATTGGAGGAGTGTGTAAGGATTTTATCATAAATTTATGTTTAGTATTTGTTGTTTCATTATTAACCATATACTTTCTTGGCATTGAACTTTATTGATGAACCTTTTTCTTATTGAAAATTTTATATCATTTACTAGTTCGTTTTGTTATTTTATATGGGAATTTGTTTATATCTTTTTCGTTGAGAGTTGATTGAGAGAGCATTAGCCCTGATGTTAGATGCATGTAAACAATGGGTTGGTCACAAAGGGACGTAGCCTCACTTTAATGACTAATGATAGTCAATCGCAGCTACAGAAAATTGGACCTCTGCCCCACCTTCGATATAGATGATAAGATTGAGGATGAAGAAATAAAGAATGTTGGGGTAGGTAAGGGCTAGTGGGGAAAGATAGTATAGCAAGTTAGGTCAAGTGGATACCAAACAAGCAAGATTAAGCAACACACTCTAAGCTTTGAGTTATGTGGCTTATCTAATGAATCAACCAAACAAATCAAAGTTTAAAATGTGTTGTTTAAATCAATAAATACCAAACCATTAATCTTAGAAAAAAATTATCAATGATAATTGATTGAAAATCTATTCTGCTAAAATCAAAATCACTTGAAACACAGACCTCATCATGTCACTGACAAATTTAGATTATTAAGAACTTGAACAGTAGATGAAATCTGATCTTATTTCAGATTTCTGACGAGCAAAACTGACAAGCAATCAAAATTAATTATTGGTTTCTCGTGACTAAATACAATTTCATTAACACCATTAGTTACCACTTTTGTCTATGATTGATGAAATGATAAGATTTCCAGTGTGAAAACAGTGAAACGGAAAGCAATGACTTTTGAAGAAGCAGAATGACAGCGTGCAGGCTATTTCTGTGTCACCGTTAGCACAGCCATTACACTGTACTTGGTTGAATCACCTCTCCCCATCCCAAAAACTGCACCAACATATGTGCCCCACAAAGCTACGAGATATTTTTTGTCACATTGTTGTAATGTTAAAAGCCTGTCTATTTCTGTATAGCCATTGGCGTTGGAAGACTGACATTGTCATCATGTGGCAGACAGATTTCTTAGGTAGGCACAAACACTGAAACCAAACTATAGTGGGCAATGAGCAAACATGCCAGTTCTGCCAATACCATACAGAACTGCTTAGCTACCATTCTTCTTGACTGGTTCGTTCTGATTTCGATACTGGAAACAATTTTTCAATTAAGGGTTTCGATTATTTTCTCTCTTCTAATCAATTCATTCCGTGTGGAGGGAAAAAATGTTCACATGATCAAATAAAAAAACTAACATTCCACTCTGAAAAGCATGGATTTGAATGGATTACTATTGTGGTCAGATGTGCATCCAGGGGCTTAACTGCAACGTTTACGTGTTGCTTATGCCATGAAATTAGGCAGAGACGATTTCCTTGTCTAGCGTTGGCAATTCTGACAAATTTATGATGATGTGCAATTGTCCATCAAATTTGGAGAATCCCAAGTTCTCATCATCAAAAGCCCAGGTTTGTAAGCTCGCATTTATAGCCGTTAAATGTGGGGAGCTCCAGTGGGCATTGACACAGATCGGCTAGATTCCAGTTTGACTGTTTAGATTTCATTTTTGTATGGTCATTTCTTTAGTTTGCAGGATAAACATTTGGATATTTTAATTACAATTTTCTTCGTTTTAGAATTAAGAAGTGACGGCATCTATTCTGGTTTAAGAATTGAAGTTGACCTATTTTTTTCTTGTGTTGGATTTCTCCACGCTACAAGAATTAATCGAAGTCAACCATTTTTTATCTATATCTTAAAAATATAATCAAAATTTTGAGGAAATTCTGGCAAATTTTTAAAGGGTGTGTGATCCACACAAAATGGTATGTGCATATAATCAAAGTGAATTGCATTAGCATACATTAATAGGGCATAGCAATGCCAAGAACCAACAAAAAGACTTATATATTAACTATGTTAAAGGATACATTTTCATACACATTTAACATCCAACATAAATAAGATATTAACTTATTGATTTATAATCACTTTTGTCTGAGTTATGTCCCAAATGCCCATACTACCAATGCTCATACACACAATTATGAATAACTAACCTTGAGGTATAAGTACTAGCTCCACTTGGGCATTGACTAATTTCTTAGCCATTTCAAATAGTCCATGAAATTTCAAACCATGCACAACAACATTCGTATGTTTCACCCTTGTTAAGATATCCTAATTTAGGAGCAATAATACTTACAAATTGTAATAAACATGCCCTTGTGTATATAGACTACCATACATTGTGCATCATCATATTCATGGCTTGTAAAAGCTTCTTTAACATTGTGAGATTATGCTTGAAGCAACCAAGATCAAAGAGACCACAAGATAGCACAATGACGAGAGAGATAAAATGTGAAAAGAATAAACTGTATTCATATCAATAATGTCAAAAGAGATCAACTGGATCAATAATCATTACATACAATGTAGATAAGCCTACTTATAAAGGCAAGGCTAAGAGACAAGAGAGCACACAATGATGACATGTGGCTCAATGAGATGCAAGGGTAGGTAGGGGTAGGTAGGAGAAATAGTAAAATATTCCACATGAGGTGGATCACCCACCGAAGGTGGAATTATCACTCCACAATAAGTGGATATGATAAAATAATAACAAGATCACACCATAAAAGGTGGAAATTCTCCTACATACACACTCCCAATGTAGCACATCTCATTAGGCGTCTCATATGCAAACTACAATGTTGTACATGTACCTAAGTAAACTTAAGTAAAGTGTAATTATATCGAAGATGAGTAAATAATTACACCAACAAACATATCTAGATGGATCCTCAACACTTTGATATTGGTCCTCATTCTCTTCAATCAATAATCAATTTCATCAACCTCCATTTGTGGGTTTCTTTATGCTATCTCTCTATTAGGGTTTTAAAGGAAAACTAGAGCAACAAACAATAATATATATAATGCAAAATATAGATGCAAAAAATAATAGATAGATTTAACGTGGTTCACCCAAAGTGGGCTACATCCACTAGAGAAATAATCGTCCACTTCTTTTATATTATCCAACGAAGAGAAAATTACAATATGATATCCAACTGTAATACAATGACCTTATAAAATAGGGTTGCCTTGTAGGACAAAAAAGGGCACAAAATATCCACCATTAGATCTTTGACCTAATGGTAAACGGTCAAGATTTACACTGATATATTATACATAAAATGTGGCTTCGAGGGCGCTACCCCAGAAATCCCCCACCAAGGCATGCACCTCCCAAACCCCCTGCCAAGGGGGTCATGCCCCTAGACCCAGCAAGGGGGTTACCACCCCCTTACAACCCCTTGCACTCATGTATCAACACTAACTAATATCTAGGGAGAAAATGCAGTTGTTCAAAAAGTCACCAAAATTTAAGCTTAGCAGACTAATCAGGCTCCACACCAAACAATCCCCCACTCAGAGACTGATCCTAGATGAACACAGTTGCACCTATAACTCCCACTGGATTGACACACCTGGACTTGTCTTTCTTCTTACTTCCACTATTATCAAGCTTGGAGGCCAACAAAACTACATAGAAAGTCAATTTCTCGTGAGTTGCTGCCTTGGTCAACATACTTGCAAGATTCTTCCTAATGTGTATCTTCTCCAGCTTCAACTATCCATCCTCTAAAACTAAGCATATGAAATGGTACCTGAGTTGTATATGTTTTGTCTTAGAGTGAAGGGTTGAGTTCTTTGCAAGATGAATAGCACTCTAACTATCACTATACAACCTGATATTCTTTTGTTGCTTGTCCAATTCCTCCATAAACCTTTGTAACCAAATCATCTCCTTGCTAGCCTCGGTAGAAGAAACATACTCTCCTTCCATGGTGGAGAGTTCAACAAACTTTTGTAACTGTGAATTCTAACTAATTGTTGTTCCACCTACAATGAACAAATTCCCTATTATACTCCTATTGCTATCAATCTCTCCTGCTAGATCTAATTCAACATATCCAAGGAGAGTGGAACTAGAACCTCCAAAATAGAATGACTAAGTAGTAGTACCTCCCAAATACCTGAGAATCCACTTTACTACATTCTAACATTTTCTCTTTCCCAAGATTGTTCATATACTTGCTCACAACTCCCACTGCATGTGCAATATCTAGTCGTGTACACACCATGACTTACATCAAGCTGCCAACTACTAGATAGAATGGAATCTTGGACATGTAGTCCATATCTTCTCATGTCTTGGGACACATCTCCTTAGTCAATTTAAAATGATTGGGCAAAGGTATTCTAACTAGTTTTACATCCTACAACTGAAATCTTTTCAACACCTTTTCTATGCAAACACTTTGAGACAATGTTAATGTATGCTTTTTCTCGTGTCTAGTTATTCTCATACCAAGGATTTGTTTTGTTGCACCCAAATTCTTCATAGAAAATGACTTTGCTAATTTATGCTTAAGCTCATTTATGTGTTGCATATTTGATCTAGCAACAAACATGTCATCAACATATAATAACAAGATAATATAGCTACCATTATCCAATCTCTTAAAGTAAACACAATGATCATAATGGAATATGTCGTAACCTTGTTCAACTATAAAATTATCAAATTTCAAATACTATTATTGAGGTGCTTGCCTTAAGCCATACAAGTTTTTCTTTAACCTGCACACTAAGTTATCCTTACCTTTGGGGTAAGTGCACCAAGATGGTAAATAGAAAAGTGGCCACATGCAAAAAAAAAGAAGAAAATTTTCATAACCCGTGCGTGTTCTGGAAATTCGAAATTGTGCTAGGCTCAGTAACACCAAGCCTAGCCAAAAATAATTAAAAAAATAAAAAGTTTCTCAAAACCCATACGGGTTTTGAGGAACATTATATTTAATAATAAAAAATCAAAAGTTCCTCAAAACCCATATGGGTTTTGAGGAACATTATAATTTATAATAAAAAATCAAAAGCTCCTCAGAACCCATACTGGTTTTGAGGGACATTATTTTTTATAATAAAAAATAAAAAGTTCTTCAAAACCCGTACTAGTTTTGAGGAACATTATATTTTATAATTAAAAATCAAAAGTTCCTCAAAACCCATACGGGTTTTGAGGAACATTATACTTTTTAGAAACCCACGGGTTATGCAAAACTAGAAGTTTTTGTCTTAGTTTTACATAACCCGTACGGGTTATATAGAACTACGAACCAAATAGGAAGTGGGGAGAGAGAGAGGGGGGGGGGAGAGGGGGTAAGAGAGAATATGGATAGGAGGAGAGAGAGAGAGAGAGTAGGATAAGGAGAGGGGGATGGAGGGAGAGGGAGAGAGAGGGAGATTGGGAAAAGGAGAGGGAGAGGGAGAGGGAGAGAGAGAGAGAGAGAGAGAGAGAGAGAGAGAGAGAGAGTAGGAAAAGGAGAGGGGGAGAGGGAGAGAGAGGGATATTGGGAAAAGGAGAGGGGGAGAGGGAGAGAGAAAGAGAGAGGGAGATTGGGAAAAGGAGAGGGGGAGAGGGAGAGAGAGAGAGAGATTGGGAAAAGGAGAGTGGGAGAGGGAAGAGGGAGAGAGAGGGAGATTGGGAAAAGGAGAGAGAGAGGAGAGAGAGAGAGAGAGAGAGAGAGAGAGGAAGAGAGAGTTAGAGATAGAGAGAGAAAGGGATAGGAGGAGAGGGAGAGAGATATGGATAGGAAGAGAGAGAGAGTAGGATAAGGAGAGGGAGAGAGAGGGAGATTGGGAAAAGGAGAGAGAGAGAGAGAGAGAGAGAGAGAGAGAGAGAGAGAGAGAGAGAGAGAGAATAGGATAAAGACATGGCGATGGAGATTGGGGAAAGGAGAGGGGGAGAGGGAGAGGGGGAGAGGGAGAGAGGGAGAGAGAGAGAGAGAGTAGGATAAGGAGAGGGGGAGAGGGAGAGAGAGGGAGATTGGGAAAAAGAGAGGGGGAGAGGGAGAGAGAGAGAGAGGGAGATTGGGAAAAGGAGAGGGGGAGAGGGAGAGGGAGAGAGAGGGAGATTTGGAAAAGGAGAGTGGGAGAGGGAGAGGGAGAGAGGGAGATTGGGAAAAGGAGAGAGATAGATAGATAGAGAGAGAGAGAGAGAGAGAGAGAGAGAGAGAGAGAGAGAGAGAAGGATGAGAGAGAGAGAGAGAGAGAAGGATGAGAGAGAGAGAGAGAGAGAGAGAGAAGGATGAGAGAGAGAGAGAGAGAGAAGGATAAGGAGACAGGGAGAGGAAGAGAGAGTTAGAGATAGAGAGAGAAAGGGATAGGAGGAGAGGGAGAGAGATATGGATAGGAAGAGAGAGAGATAGTAGGATAAGGAGAGGGGGATGGAGGGAGAGGGAGAGAGAGGGAGATTGGGAAAAGGAGAGAGAGAGAGAGAGAGAGAGAGAGAGAGAGAGAGATAATAGGATACAAAGAGGGGGAGGGAGAGAGATTGGGAAAAGGAGAGGGGGAGAGGGAGAGAGAGTTAGAGATAGAGAGACAAGGGGATATGAATAGAGGGACAGAGAGAGATAGAGAGAGAATAGGATAAAGACAGGGCGATAGAGATTGGGGAAAGTGAGAGGGGAGAGGTGAGAGAGAAGATAGCGAGAAGAGAGAGAGAGAGTAGGATCAGGAGAGGGACGAGGAGGAGATTGGTGGAAAAGGAGAGTGGGGTAGAGGAGAGGGAAGATGAGGGGAGAGAGGGAGATTGGGAAAAAAGGAGAGGGGGAGAAGGGACGAGGGAGAGGGAGATGAGCGGGAGGTTGGGAAAAGGAGATCGGGGGGGGAGGAGAGAAGAGAGAGAGAGAGAGAGTGATGAGAGAGAGAGAGATGAGAGGAGAGAGAGAGAGTAGGGGGGAGGGGGTAAGAGAGAAGAATAGGAGATAGGAAAGAGTGGGTGGGAGAGAATAGGATAAAGGGAGGGGAGGAGAGAGGGGGGAAAGAGAGAGGAGATTGGGGATTAGGAGGAGAGATGACTGAGAGAGAGAGACGAGAGAGAGAGCGAGAGAAGAGAGATGTGAAGGGGGGAGGGAGGGAGATTGGGAAAGGAAGAGATCGCGAGAGAGCGACTGAGAGGAGAGAAGAGAGAGAGACCGACGATGAGAGGAGAGAGAGAGAGAATAGGATAAGATAACAAGAGGGGGATGGAGAGGGGGAGAAGGAGAGGAGGGGGGAGACAAGAGAGAGAGTGGAGAGGGTGAGAGAGAGACGAGAGAGAGAGAGAGAGAGAGAGAGTGAGAGACATGAGGTAGAGATAACGAGAAGGAGAAAATGGTGAGAGACTCGGCAGAGTGAGAAGTGTGAGGGGGAGAGAGATGAGATAGGACTCCAAGGAGGATCATTAGGGCTCAAGAATAGACAAATACGGTGATGGGGAAGGAAGATGAGAGATAGAGGAAAAGAAAGGATACATGCATGTATACAAACATATATACATATATCTATATTAATATAATGTATATATAACCTATAGATATGCATATATACATACATAAACACATATTATATATGTATGTCTGTACATATTTGTAGACCATACCTAAGTTTACAAGCATACATTATTATGTCTTCATAACCCGTACGGGTTTTGTGAAACACAAAATAATGGTTTTAGGTTCTACATAACCCATAGGGTTCTGTAGAACTATGAATAGTACTTTTGGTTTTTCAAAACCCGTGCAGGCTATGAAGAACTGTGAATAGTATGTTTTGTTTTTCAAAAACCCGTGCGGGTTATGAAGAACTATGAATTGTATTTTTTGTTTTTCAAAACCCGTGCGGGTTTTGGCTTGGTAAGAGGGTTGGAAAATGACCCTAAGGCTTGCAAGCCCATTTTCTCCCCCCTTTTTTGTTCCTTTAACTCATTTTTTCATCCTCCACCATGATTTCTTGACTTCATCATCATCAGGTTTACAAATGATGAAGTGGGTATCTTTAAAATTACCACCATATTCACACATCTTCTTAGTTTTCTGACCATATAATTTTTTTAATTTTTGGACAACACTAGCATAGTAAACTTTAATTTTCTTTATCAGTGCCTTGACAATCCTCATAGACATATGTCTACCATTTTTTTAATAAATTTTGATAAACTTGACCAAATTCAAAATAAATTATATATTATTGTTCTACACTAGATTCTATACATTTTTTTAAAAAAATTGCATTTTATTTTAGTTTGATGCAAGTTATGCCCAACGCACGAACAGGTACCAAATTTTCAGGATGCGGTCACTTCCAAAAATCATAAAAAAATAAAATACTCAACAAAAAATTACAAAAAAATACACAACTTATAGATCTCACTCTTACCTATCATCCTACCAAAGGGTTTTTCAAAATACTAAATTTAACTATATATTTTGTGCAGCATACGAAAACAACTATGTTATATTTTTCTGAAAAAATCAGGAACA